>NW_027497221.1:0-36256 GCF_021521415.1 Bidens hawaiensis | reverse complement strand
ATAAGCAAAGATGAAATACGCAAAGTGCCATTAAAACCCTAAATTAGTGGCACAAAAGCTAAATGCCATTAAAAACGCATGACACTAGATTGTTATTGGCATACACAAAGTGCCACTAAAATCATAAATCAGTGGCCTTAAAACTAAATGCCACTAAAATGTGTTATGAGCAAAGATGGCATACGCAAAGTGCCATTAAAAACCTAAATTAGTGACACAAGAGCTAAATGCCATTAAAAGCTTGTGACACTAGATTTTCAGTGGCATACGCAAAGTGACACTAAAACCATAAATTAGTGGCATTAAAAACTAGATGCCACTAATAATGTATTATAAGCAAAGATGACATACGTAAAGTGTCAGTGAAAACCTAAATTAGTGGCACAATAGCTAAATGCCATTAAAAACCACGTGACACTAGATTATTAGGGGCATACGCAAAGTGCCACTAAATCATAAATTTGTGGCATTAAAACTAAATGCCACTAAAAATGTGTCATAAGCAAAGATGGCATACGCAAAGTGCCACTAAAAACCTAAATTATTGGCACAAGAGCTAAATGCCATTAAAAGCTTGTGACACTTGATTTTCAGTGGCATACACAAAGTGACACTAAAACCATAAATTAGTGGCATTATAACTAGATGCCACTAAAAATGTGTTATAAGCAAAAATGACATACACAAAGTGCCATTTGTGATATTTGAGCCAAAACAAGGTACACCTCAGTACGTATTTTACCGATTAAGCAAATAAACGCCTTTTGCATAACAAACGAACGATTAAACCGAACGGGTCAGGTTATGACCCAGATATCTCGGGGGGGCCATCTATAAGTGATATACGATCTATACAAGCTAAAATATTAGAAATATGGTCTTAGTTTGATAGCAAACAAGTTAAACGAAAACATGCTCGTTTAACTACCCGCTATAGATTTAAAACGCGAAAGATATTTACAAACCAAGCATTGTATCATCCGTTAAGCCGTAAAAGACTTACCAAATACTTATTTGAAATGTTTTAAGCGTTCCGTGAAAATATTTTGATTTTTACAAACATATAGTATGTTTTTATAATTTCACACAAAAACTAGCCGAAAAAACACTCGTTTCCTCCCCCGCGCTGTTTAAAAGCACCCGATAAGTTTTTTTCCGCGCCAAAAAACCCGAACCCGAACTAAATTTGGACTGGGCTTTTCGTATTTGGGCTGGAGAAAACCAGATCATTGGGCCAAAACAGCCCATCATGGGCCCAAAGGGACTTCCTATCGGCAGCCCCACCCCCCACCCCACCCCCCCATTCTTTTTATAAAACTTGTTTAGGAAGCTTGTTTTTATCCAAATTTGGTTTATAAAAACTGAGGTCCAAGCAGCTGCAAGCTGAAATTCCAGAAAAACCTCCAAACCCTAAGGTAAAGAGCTTAAATAAGTAGCTTTTGAACTTGTTTTAAAACTTGTTTAATTACCATAAAAACATGTCTTGGTTACTAAAAATCATTCCTAACCGTGTAAAAAATCCTAAAAATGGTCCATAAACATGTTTTGATCATAAACATGGTAAGGAACCCCGTTTTGATATTTTTTTTTGGCCATAAACACGGATTAAAGGGTTGAAACAACGTTTTTTACAGTTCAAAAGTTCGTTTTTTGTGCACTAGCCGAAACCCTAAGTTAAGGGTTATTATGTTGAAGAAATATTGCTTGGTTTGTGATATAGGACTTGTACCTAGCTTGCTTAGAAGCACAAGAACCTGAAAACTTGATTAAAAAGTCAGAAACGAGCCAAACCCGCTAAGGTAATGCCGAAACACCTCGCTTATGGGCTATTTAGGTTAAGGTTGTGATGTGCATATTGTTAAGACTTGAAATTTTTCAGGGACATCAGGGACCATGTCAATGAGTCCCTGTTTGCATTTGGTAATTTTTTCGACCATCCGAGAATATTTGGCGAATTTATTACTGAATTGGGACGTTTATTTGGGAAAAATAGCTAAAATACTTCAAAAATTATGAAAATTTTCTGGGAACTCAGATTTGATGTATTTTAATCACATATGAATTTTGGGATCATTTGGAGAAGTTTAAAGGTGTTTTGTTTATTCGCGTTCGTGTTAATTTTTACAGCCGAATTTGGCCCGAAAAGAATATTGCACGAGCTTTTAACATTCTAGAATTGATACAAGTTGTTTTGGGACATGATTTGAGCATTCAGGAATTTTTGTGGAATTTTTGGAAATTGTTTGGGGTAAACGGACGATTTTCAGGCGAAATATAGCTGATAAAATGAATTTTTATAAATTAATAAATCAGTAAATAAATTCCAGAAATATTTTTTATAAAAATCTACATATTTTAGTTGATAAGTGGTTAAATTTTCATAATTTAATGATTAACGGTTAATTAATTATGCTAATTTGAATATTAAACAAATTCAGTTTTTATAAAAAACGGCAAGTTCGCGACTAACGAACCTGCGGGAACATCAAAGCACCAAGAGTGATCAAAAATCATATTTTTGAACTAATTAAGTAAAAACGAACTTTTCTATGAAAAACCTGGACAATCCGGATGGATTGTGCGCGTTCCTTCTTAAATCAAACTGAATAAACAGAAACGGGCCTCGTGGCTAATCCGGGACCCCAGTATGTGATCTTTCTTTATACCTTAATCATGTTATTAACCAATACATTTACCCAAGCTTATTTTCCCATAACTGTTTTCTGAACGCGTGAACGAGCAACTTGGCCCAACTAGGAAAACGGGAATCTGAGCCAAATTCGGTTTTAAGTATTAGACATTGAACAACATCACAACCTAAGCCTATTGCCACTTTCTGGGCGTTCCAGTTACACCCAGATTAGTTATACAGCCCAGTTTAGTATTGAGATTATAATAATATTAAAATATTAATATTATTATAATATTGATTATAGGAACTACTGATAGCGGACCGAACAAACCACGAGCTGATACAGTACTGAATATCTACTAAACCGTGAGTTTCATGACCCCACTTCTAAACTGTTTTACGAACTTTTGGGGTGAAAAGCATGTTTGATTACATATACATACCTGAAACATGTATTGATGTGAATTATCTAAGTGCTAACACCACGAAAGTCCCCACGATCACAGTGATTAACTTCGAGCCGGTGGCTTGTGAATAGTACTATTGGTTTGACAAACCCAAACGGAATCGGCCTGGTTGTCGTGTCACATAGCGCCGTTTGCACATGACCATATTTATACAAACAGGCTATGTAGTGTTAGACATAGCTACCGGGGCATGTTGTGGGCGGAAGGGGAGCCACAGTGGTTGATTGAGCGTGTGAAATGGATGCACCCAGCACATACAGTCAAGGCTTCACTGTAGCTTAGCATAATTACATCATTGTCACACCCCGTTAAGCGAATTGCGGAAGCGTAAAACGGAAATGCAACAGATACAACTGGTATCAAATACATTGTTCATAAAGAAACATTACTAACTAATTTACAATATATTATATCGTTCTAACATCTTTTACAAACTAGGTGATACAATCAAACCAGTTCTTCAATTACTTTACTTCTAACTCATATGCCCATGACATCAATCACCAATCAGACACGTAACGCACAGGAAATTACTTCTCATATCTGATTACCTGAAAAGCATGTTAAAATAGGTCAACTACGAATAGTTGGTGAGTTTCATAAGTTTAACGAAATCAGCTCTGCGTACCACACAGTCATAGTTTGTATGTACGCGCGTATGTAAAAATATGTATTTACGTTTGTATAAATATGTACAGCCATTTCCTTGTGTGTGCATATGCACACATGTAAGTTTATGATATAAATTCGAAATTTCGGTAAAATCGTGATTGTTTGTTCGTACTATCTGTTTCCAATTTCCGTGTTTAACCAACCACTGTGGACCCCCTTCCTCCCACAACGGTTCCACATAAACTCAACCACTGTGGCCCCCCTTCCGCCCACAATGGTTCCGCGTTAACATCAACCACTATGGTCCCCCTTCCACCCACAATGATTCCACGTAAACTCAAACATTATATAGTGTACACGCAAATAATTAGTATATTCTATACATAGTATTTCCTACGGCTAATCACATAGCATGTATATAGACACATATACACATATAGTATTTATCACGTATCACCAAATACTGTGGCTCCCCATCCGCCCACAATACGCATAATCACATTATTTTCTTAACATTCATGTCATAATCAAGTTAGTTCGTTTAATAAGTTGCAGCAGAACTTGGCTCATAGGCCATACTCAACTTTAGTTTATAAGTTGCAGCAGAACTTGGCTCATAGGCCATACTCAACTTTAGTTTAGTAAGTTGCAGCAGAACTTGGCTCATAGGCCATACTCAACTTTAGTTGATAAGTTGCAGCAGTACTTGGCTCATAGGCCATACTCAACTTTAGTTTATAAGTTGCAGCAGAACTTGGCTCATAGGCCATACTCAACTTTAGTTTATAAGTTGCAGCAGAACTTGGCTCATAGGCCATACTCAACTTTAGTTTAGTACTATTGTGGCCCCCTTCCGCCCACAATAGCCCCATAATCATCACAGACCACGTTATCCCCATGGCCATTACAGACCACGTGGTCTCCCAAATTAGTTATGTTTAACATTACATAACGTGTTTGTATAAACATGCTGTCACGTGTAATTTCACTATGTTTTGCAATTCGTATTATCTCCACTCAATATATCAATCAACGATAATAATCATCTTTCATTAGCACGTAGTCAATCATTATATTTGTAGGGACTTTTCATATATAAATGTTCAGATATTTTATATCCTGATCCGTTTTCAGATAGATAACGTGTATAAACATACTTTCCACCCCAAAAGTTCGTAAAATAGTTTAAAGAGTGGGGTCATGAAACTCACAGTTTTGTAGGCACTCAGTGCGAGGTCAGCTCGGGGCTCGTTTCCCTTGCTATCACTTAGTCCATATAGTCCATATTATAATAATATTAATATTTTAATATTATTATAATCTCAGTACTAAACTGGGCTGTATAACTAATCTGGGTATAGCTGGAACGCCCAGAAAGTGGCAATAGGCTTAGGTTGTAATGCTGTTCAATGTCTAATACTTAAAACCGAACTTGGCTCAGATTCCTGTTTTCCCAGCTGGGCCAAGTTGTTCGTTTACGCGTTCAGAAAACAGTTATGGGAAAATAAGCTTGGGTAAATGTATTGGTTAATAAAATGATTAAGTTATAAAGAAGGATCACATACTGGGGTCCTGGATTAGCCACGGGGTCCGTTTCCGTTTATTCAGTTTGATTTGAGAAGAAACACGCACAATCCACACTGATTGTCCAGGTTTCTCATAGGAAAGTTCATTTTCACTTAATTAGACCAAACATATGATTTTTGATCACTCTTGGTGTTTTGATTTTCCCGCAGGTTCACTAGTCGCGAACTTGCCGGTTGTTATAAAAACTGAATTTGTTTAATATTCAGATTAGCATAATTAATTAACCGTTAATCATTAAATTATGAAAATTTAACCACTTATCAATTAAAATATGTAGATTTTTATAAAAATATTTCTGGAATTTATTTACTGATTTATTAATTTATAAAAATTTATTTTATCAGCTATATTTCGCCTGAAAATCGTCCGTTTACCCCAAAAAATTTCCAAAAATTCCACAAAAATTCCTGAATACTCAAATCATGTCCCAAAACAACTTGTATCAATTCCAGAATGTTAAAAGCTCGTGCAATATTCTTTTCAGCCCAAATTCGGCTGTAAAAATTCACACGAACGCAAATAAACAAAACACCTTTAAACTTCTCCAAATGATCCAAAATTTCATATGTGATCAAAATACATTAAACCTGAGTTCCCAGAAAAATTTCATAATTTTTGAAGTATTTTAGCTATTTTTCCCAAATAAACGTCCTAATTTGGTAATAAATTTGCCAAATATTCTCGGATGCTCGAAAAATTACCAAATTTGAACAGAGACTCATTAACATGGTCGCTGATTTCCTGAAAAAATTCCAGTCCTAACAATATGCACATCACAACCTTAACCTAAATAGCCCGTAAGCTAGTGTTTCGGCATTACCTTAGCGGGTTTGGCTCGTTTCTGACCTTTTAATCAAGTTTTCAGGTTCTTGTGCTTCTAAGAAAGCTAGGTACAAGTCCTATATCACAAACCAAGCAATTTTTCATCAACATATCAGCCCTTAACTTAGGGTTTCGGCTAGTACACAAAAACTAACTTTTGAACCGTAAAAACGCCGTTTCAACCCTTTAATCCGTGTTTATGGCCAAAAAAACTATCAAAACAGGTTCCTTACCATGTGTATGATCAAAACATGTTTATGGATCATTTTTAGGATTTTTTACATGGTTAGGAATGATTTTTAGTGACCAAGACATGTTTTTATGGTATTAAACAAGTTCAAACAAGTAAAAAAAGCTACTTTTTAAGCCCCTTACCTTAGGGTTTGAAGGTTTTTGGCTGGAGCAGCAGTTGTGTCCAGAGTTTTCAAGAAATTATGTTGAGAATGGCTTGGATCTAGTTTACATGTGAAAAGAAAATGAAGGGGGGTGGGGTGGGGGTTGCGGCCGGAGTCCATGGGCCCCTTTTGGGCCCATTTTGGCCCAAGTTTCTGATTTCTCAAGCCCAAATACGAAAAGCCCGGTCCAAATTTAGTTCGGGTTCGGTTTTTGGCGCGAAAAACTTATCGGGTGCGTTAAACAGCGCGAAAACGAGTGTTTTTCGGCTAGTTTTGTGTAAAATTATAAAAACATACTATATGTTTGTAAAAATCAAAAATATTTTCACGGATCGCTTAAAACATTTCAAGTAAGTGTTTGGTAAGTCTTTTTCGGCTTAACGGATGATACAATGCTTGGTTTGTAACTATCTTTCGCGTTTAAATCTATAGCGGGTAGTTAAACGAGCATATTTTCGTTTAACTTGTTTGCTATCAAACTAAGACCATATTTCTAATATTTTAGCTTGTATAGATCGTATATCACTTATAGATGGCCCCCCGAGATATCTGGGTCATAACCCGACCCGTTCGGTTAATCGTTCGCTTGTTACGCAATAAGCGGTTAAACGCTTATTCGAGTTTGTAAGTACTAAGGTGTACTCGGTTTTGCCACGGATGTCACAATCATTTACATACATACATACTTATTTCATGATTACAAGTGTTAACTTATGAATACTCATTACTGTTTTCTTGAAACTCGTGAAACTCACCAACTCTAGTAGTTGACCCGTTTTAAACTGCTTTTCAGGTGTACCTAAATCGGAGTAATTTGGTGATCTGTTACTTGCCTGAAGTGTGTGGTCGATGCTATGTGAATAGAAGCAAGGGTGTTAGTAGTAAGAACGTCTAGTTAACGAATTAGTTTTGTTTGTACCACCTAGACTGTAAAACAATGATAGAACAAAGAAATGTAATATATTGTAAATTAGTTTGTAATGTTTCTTTATAAACAATGTGTTGATACCAGAGGTGTCTGTTACATTCCCGTTTTACGCTTCCGCATTGTGCTAGTCAGGGTGTGATACCATTAAAACCCTAAATTAGTGGCACAAAAGCTAAATGCCATTAAAAACGCATGACACTAGATTGTTATTGGCATACACAAAGTGCCACTAAAATCATAAATCGGTGGCATTAAAACTAAATGCCACTAAAATGTGTTATAAGCAAAGATGGCATACGCAAAGTGCCACTAAAAACCTAATTAGTGGCACAAGAGCTAAATGCTATTAAAAACGTGTGCCACTAAATGGCCTTTTATTTGTAGTGATTTGACATTTTAGTTCTACACAATCATATCTAATACATCTAAGACCCTAGCAATAGACATTATGCTCTAACAGATTCCCCCTTGGATGTTGCTAGGTCTTCGATCTTCTACCTTCAGTTTTTCTTCTTAAAAGTCTTTTCTCTATATTCCCTCCTCATATCATCCCATGAACGTTTAGATGAGGGATTCTGATTAGTTGGAATAGATACTCCAACTCCATTGTATTGAAATCTTTTTAGTGTAGCAATCCTATCTTCTCCTTTATCTCCTCCTCTCTTTCCTTCTCCTTCTGCGCTTCCTCTTCACCAAACTCAAACCATTTGCTATTTTAGACTTCTCTAGAGTGAATCTTATACATATAACAAATCTTAATCACCTTCTGGTATTGCATAGCAGACGCATGATGTTTATAACGTGATACTTGAATCTTGCACTTATGCAGCGTCTCTATATACTTGTCAGAACAATTTACTAACCACATCGGATCCATCACATCAATCACATCCCAAACACCGTCTCGATTTAACACAATTTGAGTTTCTCCACGGTTCTCATCATAATACCACCAACGAAAATACACATGAAAGTCTTGCTCCATCGGATACATTGGAATCACTTTTAGAGTTTCTGGTTGCTTGTACCTCCAGGTCTTCACGAAATCATCCGTTTCAGGATCTTTCTTGACTTTAGATACATGAAGATATGGAGTTTGAGGAGTCCAGCTTCTAAATCTGCACTTAGCTTGACGTTTAATAAACTCCCAGATATCTTTCACCTTTCCACGTTTAGGACAGTTTAACACTTTATCACAATATCCACTACGTCCATCCATGGTAAAGATTTTAACTCACATAGGCTATCAAAGTATTGCACGCCATATGTTCTTCTAACAGCAATTTTCCTTATCTTGGGTAGATACGCTATACTCACCACCTTACCCAATTTCAGCTCTTTTGCTTTCTTCTTATAATACTTGATTGGATTCAAGTATATAAGCTTTGGTTCAATTTTCTTCCTTTCAAACCATTCCTCCTGCTCTTGACTGTTTACCTCAGCTTCTTCAACTAGATTGTCTTTAGCAGGAATAGGATTACCCTGATCATCAAATTCTTGACTAATCATATCAATTTCTTCATCAAATTCTTCATCGAACTCTGGAAACACTTGATTAGTAACATTCACATATGTTACCGGTTCTTTGTCTAATTCTTCCTCAACAATGGGTTCATTCACCAATACATTCTCTTCAACTAATCCCATATCCTTCTCAAAATCAAACTCGAACTCTTCTTCAGTGATATTTAGCATTCTAGCTAAATCATCACGAGTAACCTCGATCTCACCTTCTTCTAACTCCTCTCCAGTTGATGAAAATCTTATAGGAGGCTTATAAGAAATTGGATCGACATCGAGTATCTCCAGATCATCAACATTACCAACAGAATGAATATTTTCTTGAGAAGGTTCACTTTCAGTTACTGGCTCAATCACAGTTTTAGTACTTCCACTTACTCCAGTACCAACCTTTATATCCAACCCACCACCAGTACTTGTGTCATCATTATTATCATCATGATCATCATCATCCTCCGGAGAATCACCGTAATCCAATAATTCTTCATCTTCTTTTTCTTCTTCCTCTTCTGGCTCATTAGGTTTAACAGATTCTGCAACAACTGGTTCAATTACAACCTGTTTTATTACTGGTTCAGCAATTACCTATTCAATCACTAAATCTGGTTCATGTACAAATCCTGATGATGATCCACCAACCTCTAGAATTTCAAAATGAATTGTTGGTTCATCAATCTTCCCTTTACCTTTAGCTTCAACTCGGTCTTGATCATACTGTATTTTGAAATTACTTTCTTCAGACAGAGCTTCATCACCATATACCCTGGTGAAAACTTTATCTTCTGACTTTCCAAGTTCCTCAACCAGATTAATTCCCAATTTATCTTCCAATATCGCAAAGTATCTCATATGAAGATTTAACAAATCAGCCTGTTGTTTTCTCCTCAATTCACCATCATCAATAATTTGCTTATGTTCTGCATTTTCATTCCTCAACCTTTCATTCTCTATTACTAGACTGTAAATCTTTATTCCTTGCTCAGTAACCATAGCCTTTAATGAATCATGATCACAAAAAGTAGGAAAATCACCAAAACAACTTGCATCCAGAGATGGTAAACTGAAATCAGGAAGTAGGCTTTGGTGAAACATGTGGCACTTGTACTTGAGGCGATTATTCCACCACTGGTGTCTTCAATACATTACCATCTCTGCCCAAGTCAACAACTGGTTCTTCAACTACAAATGATGGATTGATTGAAGTCACAGTAATCTCAGGTTCTTCACTATCTGGCTCATCAATCAAGTTTAACTTTGGTGAAGTAGCTCTCTTTGATCTTCTCTTGATATGAATCTTCTTTGGTTTAACTGGTTTGTCAACAGCAACCTTTGGAACATAAGTCTCATCATGCTCATCAGTAGACTTACGTTTCTTTGAACTTTCATCACGTTTTTCAAATTTAGCCCTGGGATTGGCTAACCTAATCCTTCGACCCTCAGAATATGACTCTGTTTCCTCAGGATCTTTCTCAGATGTCGCTGGATACACTTCTTCTTGAGTGACTGGAGTGACAACTTCTTTCTTCACAACCTTTTGTTTCTTTTTCTTTGGTGCAACAGATTCACCTTCTGAATCAGACTCAATCTTTATGAATATCTTACAAACTGGTTTAAATTCTAACATTAATCTTTCTTCTTCATCTCGATCAGAATCACTATTATCATGTCTCCATTTGCTATCAGTAGGAGCTACATAATCAGGGTTCTTCATATGTCCAAATAAACCTCTAAACTTCGGAATATCAGATTCTTTGACATTCTTATTAGAAGCTAGCTTGGCCAGATTGTTAACAGTGACATGATCAAGAAAATCTTAGGCCCTTCCTTCTTTACACCAGGAAATACATCTTCAACAAACATCTGCACAAATCTTGGATATTGTAACCATTGATCATCACCGAAATTCATCTTCATGTTGTCTAGGATCATCCAAGAAAAGTTGTACTTCAGATTCAGACACAAAGCTGCCATGGTACTCATTTGGTAATCAAGGATATCATCATAACCACCCTTCCGATGTCCCAAGCAATGAACAACCACATGAACTAAGTACTTGTATGGTCAAGACAATGTGGTCTTCTTGAATGCTAACTTCTTCAACAAATCTCTATACCCCATCCGAAGCATGCATCCTTTCACCATCCTTTCATCTAGATCAACAGAATCTGATGCTTCATCTCCGAATGCCAAGACTTTCCTTATCAATGCTTCATCCACTACAATATTCTGACCTTGAACAGTGGAATGAATATCTTTCCCAACAACTTTGGCAGTATTCCAAAACTCAGTCACAATACTTTCATAAGGATCAGCCAAGTGTCTAATAGCCTTGTAAATTCTTAATCTTTTTAGAAATGGCATGATCACTTTGAACTTTGATTCTTTTGGATCCTCTTCGTTCAAGTAAGCACAAATATTGCGTTTAGGATCAGTAACTTTAGTTTTCTTACCCATCTGCAAACAAACACATAAACATGTTAATATTGGTTTCATTCAACGTATATGGTTGTTTCATCGCATAAGTTTTATATCAGCGGATATGTAGATATCAACGTATAAGTTCTAAGAGCGTATAAGTCCTATCAGCAGATATATCCAAAGGTTTGGCTTTGGTCAACTCCGTATATCTCTTAAACATATACGGCGTATAAGTCTGCACTTTGAACAAAATCCAAACTATCAATTTGCAATACATTTGGACATAATAACAAATCATACACGCATCGCCTATACATTTTGAATTCAATTTTATGATGTTATCATGTTTACATGGGAAAAATGACTATATACATGAACGGATAAGTTTCAATTTTCAGATCTAATCATTTTAGTTCATATAAACCTAATTAAATGTCATCAACACACTCGTAATATCAATCTATGATGAATTGCTCATTAGTTTGCATCAAACCATGGATTATTCAGATCAATTTTGACATATACGTGCCAACGGTACTGTTCACACTCAGATATGAAACCAAATTCTCACCTTCAAGATCTGGAATGGTGTGTAAATCGACACAACAGACGTCAACAATCAAAGAAACAAGAAGATTGTGTATAAGATATGTATTAATGTCAGAGCAAAATCAGGAAACTCAAACGCATAAGTCACTTATGCGTTGCATATCTCTCTTATATATGCACTGACATATGCGGCGTATAAGTGTAAGACTTATACAGCACATAACTTATGCGGCGTATAAGTCTCATACTTATACGTTGCATAAGTATGCAAGATCACATGTCCTATTCACACCAATGCAATGTCACAAGTACAACTTAATGTCCTTGTACATTAGAAGAATAACTTAATAAAGCTCAATTAAAAAAAATACTATTTTACCAAGTCCAAATTAATTACCTTGAGCAAAACAGATACACATTTTGATCTTGTTGATTTTGTTTTGAAGAAACTTTACAAGATTTGTTGTTCAATGAAAACCCCCAGAGATATAGTTCATCTGCCCATCAAGAGTAAACAAATAACAAATGTAATTCAACAAATATTTACAAACTTGAAATCAAAACAAAGATCTCATATTTTTCAGCATTTATTATAGTTTTATTTTTCAGCATTTATTTTTCAGCAGGGAATCATATTGACCAAATTGTCCTTCCATCATAGTTTTATTTTCAGCATTTATTATGACTAGTGTTAAGTTGGTCAATGGTATTGTTCCTAAACCTTCCAAAACAAATTATTCAGGAATTTCTGTGATACAATTAATTTGGTTCAATTAAGCATAAAGTCTCAGGCAATTGTCCTAATCTTAATTCAGGCTTAATTTGATTTTCACAAAGTCACCCCAACTTGACTTAAACCTGAGAATCCGAAGATAAAAATACTTTTCAAGCAAATTAGCAAATAATCCCCACTACAAGATATACCCCAGTTATCAAGCAATACCCTAAGATCCTGTTCCATGGATGAGTATGCACGAGTTCATTTGTCGGCTTGCAAACGTTGTGTCCCTTGTGGTCAGTTTCTTAATGGTAATAAGACGCGAGCAAGGGGACAACGTGTGTCTAACAGCGGATGTTGATCAAGTCATTAATGATTTGTACATAAGTACGATTGTGATCAAGTTTAATGACTTATGAAGCAGCTTAATCTGCGGATTTGCTTTTTAAAGCTTGTTTAAATATTCATCGAGAATATCTAGATGATAAACCGCATAAAGATCCGATGAATCCAGGAACCTTAAAGCATCCCATCAATGCAGGATTTAAGGCCATAAGACCATACATCGTTGAAGCGTTAACCACTTCCTGATAGCTATGTTTGAACAATTTTAAATGATCATTCTGATTAAAAGGCTTGAGTATGACCAGTTATTACATTTCTGCCATCATTATCAATACTTTTGTTAGGAATTAATACCCCATCAATTTGGCAGTTTTAGTTTATATCACATACTTTTCCTTACTTGTTTGTTTTCAAAGGCCAACCAAAGCACCAATACATTTAAGCACTCGGCCTTTTATACCTACTTTTTACTGGATTTGGAACCAGATGATCAATGTACTATCATCTACCCTTTTTCTTCAAAAACTCATTTTCAGAGGAGCAACATTTTTAATGTTTTTATAATTTTTCAATGTTTTTGATTTTTCTGAAATTTTATCCCCCTAAATTCAAAAACTGTATGAGAAATTATATACAAAACAAATTTGACTCTGATGTTCAGGATCACTAGGTATCCAACAGACCTGTAATCTCGGTAACCCCCTTATCAACACCGCCAAAAACTTTTAAACCATTATGTTTTAATAAGTATTGAAATCTTGACTTATCAAAAGCATTGGTGAAAAGATCTGGTTTTTGTTCATCGACATGAATTTTGTCTACAGTAATCAACTTCTTTTCGTGGCAATCACGAATGAAGTGATACCATATCTCAATATGCTTAGTTTTAGAGTGAATTACCGGATTCTTAGTAATTGAAATAGCTGCATTATTATCTACGAAGATAGGGTAGTAAGAAAATTCAAACCGTAGTCCCGCATCTGTTGTTGTATCCAAAGAACCTTAGAACAGCAATTGGAAGCAGCTACATACTCAGCTTAACACGTAGACAACGAAACCGTGGTTTGTTTCTTGCATTGCCAGGTGACAAGACGCTTGCCGAAAAACTTACACCCTGCCGTTGTAGATTTGGCATTCAACTTACAGCTTCCATAGTCTAAATCAGAATAAGCTTTCAACAAAAACTCATCGTCTTTAGGATACCAAAGACCGACCCCTAGACATCCCTTGAGATAATGTAGAATTCTTTTGACAATCATGAGATGTGAGACCCTTGGACTCGATTGATATCGGGTGCACAAACACGTAGCATAAATGATCTCTGGCCGAGAAGCGGTAAGATACATTAATGAACCTATCATGTGTATAAAGTGTAAGGCCCTGTACCCCGGGTACCCCACAGTTGGTATTCATTCAAAACACTTGTAAAAATATTTAAACTTAAGAACAATTCTTTTCATTAAAATAAGCATCATAGAGTATAATTCGTCGTAAAACGTAAATAAGTAAATGAGTTCCCAAAACCCGGGAATTTTGCCCAAAATCAACATAATTATCTTTAAATAAAAACTTTTAAAAATAAATGTTTAATAATAAAATCTTCATTTCCCGTATGCCCTTCACCGTCCAAGTAGCTTCGTGCACGTCCAAGCGATAAGGCATCATCTTCCTAACCTGAAACTCACACTAACATGCACACAAAGTCAGCTTGAGCTCAAGTTTTAAGTAAATAATAAGTAGATAATATGAGTTCAAGTTTTAAGTAAATAATATCAGTAGTAACAATTATGATGGTCATACCAGAAGTTTAAAAATAAAAGAGTGCATCCATTAAATCATCATTACCGAAAACTAATCATTCTCATACATACATATACAAAATGTATATATAAACATCCTTTCAAGTACATCCCTATATATATAACAATATATATATATATATATATATATATATATATATATATATATATATATATATATATATATATATATATATATATCATCCACGTATAACATTAGGGTCGAGCAAACGTACAACCCAAACATGTAACATCAACGAATGCAAACACAAAGTAGGCATACGCAACATCAGTAGTCGAAACGACTACAACATCGCCAAATATAGGCCAAGCAATAATGTATATATATATATATATATATTTAACATCCCAAGGCCTACAATATACTAGCAAGCCTATATAAAATCGTTTAAAACATTTCATCATGTAAGAAAACACTTAGGTGTGCATGCTAGCCTAAAATTTAAAAAGAGTTAAAAAGGGGGCATCATGAACTCACCTGAAATCAATCAAACACCTGCAAGGAGCTAGGAAATCCCTAAGTGCACAATCACAAGCAAGGGCCTGTAAATTATACACAACGTGTTACTAAACTAGACCGCAAGGACACTCTTGCCTAATGGGCCGCTCAAGCCCAACACTTTGGCCCAAGGCCCAACACTTGGCCCAAGGCCCAACAACTTGGCCCAAGGCCCAACAACTTGGCCCAAGGCCCAACACTTGGCCCAAGGCTAATCGAATCGAGTCGAATACGCGCGTAATAAACCTTAAAACCATTTGTTAAACGTATCAGCCCCAAATAGACCAAATTCATTATAATCTTTTCATTCATCATGATTATGTCACCCGAGTTGATAGGTTTGACGGTTCCTTTTTACAACTCTCACTTTAACATTTAAACCAAAACAGCCCCGAGCATCAAAAAAATTAATTTTTCCACAGCCTTTAAACCCCCTAGGGCTGTACAAACTGATTCGGTCGGTCATCCGATCAATTAACGCATCAAACCCAACAATTGTCAATCCTACACCCGGTAAACCTTAGTTTTCGAACTAAAATCGATTGACCGACCTAAACACCTCCAATGGCTACGAAATTTTAATATGATGTAAATGCCATACCTGGGGATCTTTCTACACTGGAAACTCTAATTTTTATCCACGGGAAGTGGGTCAATTACACCTTGGCCGAAAATCTGTCCAACGAAAAGTTTTGGGAAAATTGAGCATCAAGACGATTAGGGATGAACAAAAAGAGTGTTGGGGATTGTAGTACATACCTTGAACTACTTCTAGGAGCTTTGAATCGATCAAAAAGTCGAAGCAAGGAAGGGAGGGGGGCTGGTCTCTTGGCCGATCGTACAGTGGCTGGAAATAGGGTTTAGGGTTTTTTGTTTAGTGTTATATTACAAAACATTTTCATTCTAGCCCCCGGAATTTAATAATAATGCAACTTGGAAGAAATGTTAAGCGATTAGACGTATCGGGATGACGTAAAGGCTTCCGAGAAGCGTCGGATAAATCCCGAGAATTATACATACTCTACAAGCTTTAATTCCTGAAACCGGAATTGACGGGCGTTACAAGTCCACCCCCTTACAATGGGATTCGTCCCCGAATCCCGATGCGACAGGAACAACTGCGGATAATGCCTCATCATCTCGTCTTCGGACTCCCAAGTGGCCTCAGAACCCCTACGGTGTTTCCACTGCACCTTCACCTGTCTAACCACCTTATTCCTCAAACACCTCTCCTAACGGTCAAGAATAGCAATCGGTTGTTCGACGTAGTTCAGCTTACTATCGAGTTCAATATAATCGAGAGGCACATGAACCTGTTTATCCGCTAAGCATTTCCTCAGATGGGACATGTGAAAAGTAGGATGAACCTCCGCGAGCTCCTCGGGCAATTCCAGCCTATATGCTACCTCACTGACTCGGGCCAATATACGGAACGGGCCAATAAACCTCGTACTGAGCTTCCCCCTCTTACGAAAACGAATAATGCCCTTCCAGGGAGAAAATTTTAACATAACCCGATCCCCAGCCTCAAACACAATAGGCCTTCACCTTTTATCTGCATAAGACTTCTGACGATCCTGCGCGGCCTTCATAAATGCTTTAATCTTGTCGAGTTTCTCAGTCGTAGCCTCGACCACCTCCAAACTACCCAACTGCTTCTGACCAATGGAACCCCAACAGATTGGAGTCCTACACCTCCTACCATACAACATCTCAAACGGTGGCATCCCAATCGTGGCGTGATAACTGTTGTTATATGAGAACTCTACCAATGGTAAGTGACGATCCCAACAACCACCAAAATCGATTACACATGCCCGCAACATATCCTCCAGAGTCTGAATGGTCCTCTCGGACTGACCATCCGTCTGCGGGTGATAGGTAGTACTGATAAGGAGTTTGGTACCTATCTCCTCGTGAAACTTTTTCCAAAACCTGGAGGTAAAACGCGTATCCCTATCCGAAACAATAGATACCGGAACCCCGTGCCTAGAGACGATCTCACAAATAAACACATCAGCCAACTGCTCGGAATTAAAAGTCTCTCGGATCGGCAAGAAATGAGCGTTCTTGGTCAGTCTATCCACGATTACCTAAATGGTGTCATAATTACCCCTAGGAGTACGAGGTATTTTAGTCACAAAATCCATAGTAAGATGCTCCCATTTCCACTCAGGTATTTCCAACGGCTGAAGTTTCCCAAACTGCTTCTGATGCTCGGCCTTAACTTGTAGACATGTCCAACACTTACTTACATACTGAGCCACCTCAAATTTCATCGCAGACCACCAAAAATTCTTTTTCAAGTCTTGGTACATCTTGGTCGCGCCCGGATGAATGGAATAGCGCGACTTGTGTGCTTCATCAAGAATTTTACCTCTGAATCCCCCATACCTCGGTACCCATAAACGCCCATCCTTATACTTTACCCCATCGCCGACGCCTTCCAATAACTTTTCCTGACCCCAAATATGTTCTGACATAATCCATTCCACCTGTAACGCTTCATTTTGGACATTGGCTATTTGTTTCAAAATGTCGGGTTTGAGAATAAGCTGATAGGATTTCACACGAATAGATTTCGGTCTCTCCTTCCGGCTTAACGCGTCGGCTACCACGTTAGCCTTACCCGGATGGTTCATAATCTCTAGATCGTAGTCCTTAATTAACTCTAACCATCGACGCTGTCGCATATTCAGTTCCTTTTGCTTGAAGAAATACTTCAAGCTCTTATGATCGGTATAAATAACGCAAGAAATACCGTACAAATAATGTCTCCACAACTTAAGCGCAAACACCACTGCCGCCATCTCCAAATCGTGGGTAGGATAATTCGCCTCATGAGGCTTCAACTGCCGTGAGGCATAAGCGATGACTCGACCTCGTTGCATCAAAACACACCCAAGCCCCTGATTAAGAGGCACCAGAATACACTACCAAATCATCGGTGCCATCAGGTAAAGCTAAGATCGGGGCATGCGTCAATCTGTTCTTCAACTCGAGAAAAGCCTCCTCCTGTTCCGTACCCAAAACGAACTTAACACTCTTCTTAGTCAACTTGGTCAGTGAAGAAGCAATTTTCGAAAAATCGGGAATAAAGCGGCGGTAATACCCCGCCAAACCTAGAAAACTACGGATTTTAGTTGGAGACTTAGGAGACTCTCATTCATTCACGGCTTCCACCTTTGCAGGGTCAACCAGAATACCACTCTGGTTAATAACATGACCCAAGAATTGAACCTCACGCAACCAGAAGGAACACTTAGAAAATTTCGCATACAGTTTGTTCTTCCGCAGAGCTTCCAACACTTCCCTAAGATGACCGGCGTGATCGGATTCACTTTTAGAGTACATAAGAATGTCATCGATGAACACAATAACCAAACAATCGAGAATTGGCCTACACACTCGGTTCATAAGATCCATGAACGCAGCCGGTGCGTTGGTCAAACCGAAAGACATCACGAGAAATTCATAATGCCCATAACGAGTGCGGAAGGCAGTCTTGATATACGCATAAGTCCCCTATTTATAGGAAACATGATTAAGCTCATCAAGTCCGTATATGATATACGGCGTATATCATATACGTCGCATATGATATGCGTTGACTTTAAGACTTACGCGTTGACTAACAAACACAAACTATACATTTGACATTTTAGTTATACACAATCATATCTAATACATCTAAGACCCTAGCAATAGACATTATGCTCTAACACAAACGGGTGGAGTTAGCTGTGTTTAATTGAGTTATCGGATTTTCATTAAAATGGAAGAGCATAAGATATATCTGTACCATTTCCAGATTGTTGTCGATATATAGCCACAAGATTCCCCTGTTAATGTAAAAAAGAAACCATTTTTAAAGCATGAATGTTCCAAGTAATCAACTTTGAATTAAAAAAGGCGTTTGACCATGAAGAAAAACATGTAAGCTTACTTAGATGCCTCTTCATAGCTAAAGAATTTGACATCAGAGTTTGGAACAATGCGTGCACAATTAGTGCCATTTTCTTTGAACATTTCTCTCAAGCCCTCTGTTCTCCATATATATTTTAGTCCTTGAATAGTTCCATTGTTTTTGATTGCATGTGGATTTTGAACCTGTAAACATAATAAGTATTGTTTAGTGTTCTTAACTAAGCATAACAAGTGTAGAAAAGAAAAAATATAATACTTAAAACACCTGAAGCAGAATTTTCATTCTTTCCCGAGGAGCAACAGCCGTATACAATCTATACATAGAGTAACCAAACAATAATCTATCAGGTAAAACTTACAAATCATGGATATGGTTAACTACATTCTACACTATTGTTTAAGTTTAAAGTCAAAACAAATGAAAGACTATAACACTATTTACAAGTAAAAAACGTACACGTTATATGTGTCCAAAACATCTTTAATACATACAAATACACCCCACCCCCAATTCCTCCCCCCCCCCCCCCCATTTTCACTCAAAACCCTGCCTTTGTTCTCTTTTTCTTCAAATTTAGTTCGTTTTTCCTCGACTTGCAGATCTTCTAACGGTTACACTCGGTTTCAAATTCGGGTTAGTAGCCCGCCCTCCTAGTCTATCCAAGTTAGTTATCCTACAGCTATTACAACTACAAACTAAGTTTCTACATACCTTATCTTATTATCTTCCTCGCGGTTTGAAGTTGAGGCATACAACCGAGCAAGCTTGGAGTACAAGGGTGACGGGAAGGATGAAGAGGACGAGGTGTCAAAATCTAATGAATTCAAGTTAATGTGATCTTCCATGCTGCGAGTGCTCTCGGTACTGCAAGAACAAGACTCGTAGAAGAAAGATGAGTTGTCACTTGAGGTAGATACATCCTCGAGGCTGATGCGGCGATTACAATAAACACACCAAGTGACCACCAATATCCTTATATGCTTGTGCATCTTCCCAAGTCTCGGATATGACTGCTCCATCCCTAAAAAGCAAAAACGTTCACATATCATATGCATTGTCAACCAAAAAAAAAGGTACACAAAGAACAAATTGTTAATCTATTTTTCATTTAGTCCTAATACAAGGCCAACTATAAATCACAAATATATTATAACAAAAGTAACATTCAAGTGAAATTTATTGTTTTTCACCCTCAAGAACACTAACCAACTAATCTCTCCATTTAAATATTGTCTCCTTTGTTTACAACATCAAGTCACTCATCTTTGAATTTACTTTGCTATTATAATAGAAACAAGAGGCCCATAAAAATGATCATCTAGCTATTCATTAAGTAAATTACAATATTATTAAATCATGCATGTAACCAGTAAACAAGTAAATGCAAAAATTATGCATCTACACAGTACGTTTAATCTCAATACTCAATTAGCATGTAATTAGATAATACGCAGATTCATAGTTTATGCATTTACATATACATGATTCAATTACAATATTCAATCCACAAATTCTAACATAACACACACAATAAAACCACTAATTAATAACAACAATTGATTAAATGAAAATGATCACTGTTCATAAATTTATTTAGTAAGTTGATTACAATATTAAATTATGCATGTAACCAGGAAACAAGTAAATGCATAAATTATGCATCTACACCTACATGATTCAATTCAATTCACAAATAAAAGCAGCAGCATTAAATAATAATAATAGTTAATTGAATTAAAAATAGAGAGAATAAAAGAACTAACACTCCACCAGAAACGAGAGATTTGCAAATGCTTAGTAAAGCCTGATGAATGGGAGCCTTCGAACAATGATGCGACAATCGCCCTCAGAATGTTCCACCACCAAAATATCAATCCGTCAACAATCGACGACGACAGCGGGCTTCCCACACCGGAGCACTGCCATTAGCAGACGGCCACCACCTAGGGTTCTTAAATTGAACCCGGCAACAACCGACGATGATGGAGACAACTGGAGGTAAGCCACCGCCGACAGTTCATAAGTTGAGCCCACCCTAGAACTACCAACCGAGATAACAAAATATATAGAGAAGAGATGGGAATAGTAACCTATCAGCATTCATGTAAAACCTAATCGCGTAATGATGGGGTCGGTTGGGATGCTTGAAGAAACCATAATCAACGGAGCAATGAATTTTAGTGGGGTGTGGCGGCACTTGAACCCAAACGTTTGATCATTTAATAACTGGGAATAACCTTTTGGATGCCTAAAAGGATTAAACAGATGTGTGAAGTTTTGCAGCTGTGATAAGAAGCAAGAAAGACATTGCAGGATTTATAAGCATCAAGCGTAAAACCAAAACAACAACTTATTGCAGCCTTTAATTGCAGTATTTTATTGTAGAGTGATTGCAGGGGTTTCAATTCTTTATTGCAACTGAAAGGATGTGAATTGAAGAAATAGAATTGAATGAGTAATTAAGAGCTATTGAAAGGTATGTCTAAATTACTAAATACAACATCCATCCATCGGTCCTTCCTATATTCATTTATTATGAATGAGGAAATTATCCCAACCTAATTAAATTAAATGGGCAATTAAAGATAAACCTTTTCATCCATAAAGGATAGAGAGTAACTTGTACGACAATGACAAATTACTTTTTCTGCCGAATTATGAAATTACGTTTTTATCCTCATCCTCTAATTATGAATTTACTATTCCGTCCATCACTATTCCTTAACAATATAAATAAATAAATATAGATAATAAAAGTATATAATATTATAATAGAAGCATTTAAGCTCAAGCCTACTTTACAATCTGTTAAATGATGAAATAACTAACAAAATATATCCTAAGTGGATTAGATCATTATCATCATCATTTTTTTTCAAGTAGCTGAGAGAGTTCATGAACCTCATGTTCTTCCCAAGCATCGCCTACATTCGATGCCTTTTGACTGGTCATTTGCATGCAAACATTATAATATCTGTTGTTCCAATAATCAAAATATTTGTATCAAGAAAGTGCCTAACAGTATATGATATAATTAACAAAGTTAATATGCATGATGATCACCATAGTTTTATGATTTTAACAACTTTGTCTCATTCCCCATTCCTACAGCCGTAAGGGAAATATAATTTGTGTTAATAACAAATTAGAAAATTCCCAGTCAACTTGTATTGAAATAAATTACAGACTTTCATCTTGCAGGTCATGAATTGTTGGACAATAAGATAGATAAAGAATAATGATAAAACACACTGTATATCATATACATCATAACTCTCCTGCTGTAACACAAATCTAATTTTCCATTTTCTAAAAATCCCCGGTCCTCAAAAATGCACCTTTTGAGTAACATATGATTGCAAAAATATCTGAATAACACTAATTATTATTGTATGCGAGTCAGTCGAACCCATTTTGACCTGTACTAAAAGTTACTCATTTCAACCCAAGAATCACTCGTTTTGACACAAACCCATTTTGACTCGTACTAAAAGTTAGTCGTTTCTGACACAAACTCATTTTAACTCGTATTAACATTATATTTTTTAAATATATCAGTTCGGTTTACCGGGCAGTTCCAAACTGTAAATCAAACCATGAAACCCAGTTTTCAAATCTGATATAGCAATCAAGTGTGATAATTTAAAATAGAATACAAAAAACTTCGTTAACTTCGTTTTGAACAAAAACTAGTTCAAAAGTTTAGAACAAAACCTTGTGAAGTGTAAGGTCTCGTTACCGGGAGCCCTACTTTGGCGTTGGATTTACTCATAAACACAGTTCTAAAATCAGAGTTAATTAAAACTTTCGCGGAATACTTAAAACGTTAACCATCACACATTACAAAACATAAAATCTTGTCTTAAACACAATACATAGTCTCAACATAAAACACAAACATCACGTGACTCTTTCTTCTTTCGATGCCAGTCTCTTCTTGTATGCCATGTGTCCTGCCTCAACCAACCTGCCTCATCCTACTCACCTGCGTGCATACTAAAAGTCAGATACGCTGAGTGAGTTCTAGTTTAACGAATTACAGGATTATTCTTACACATTTGCATCCGTAGGTGTTGTTCTTACTTTTATCCCGTACTTGTCCTCTTTCGTCTTTCATACACATTATTTTATATATTTATTCTTACACATTCTTTCATTTATGTACAAATATTACTCGGTACTATTCTTACATTATTCTTACATTTTCTTACATAGCATACAACTCTTCTTACATTCTTACATAGATATTGTAAGGGTCTGCCACCCGACCTTTTGCACAGATATTATAAGGGTCTGCCACCCGACCACTTGCACAGATATTATAAGGGTCTGTCGTTCGACTTCTTGCACGATATCATAGAGTCGGCCACTCTATTCTTGCCCAGGTATTATAACTGCTACCCTGACTCTTACATTAGGCTCTTACTATTCTTGCCCAGGTATTAGAAGGGCCTGCCACCCTGACTCTTACATTACATTCTTTCTTGACTCTTACATTCATGTTAAATTAACAAACTAGGCACGTACAAACTCTTACAACTTTCTTTCATTTTTGCATTAATTATTTACATTAATCATATATGTATATATATATAGGAAAAATATTAAATGAAAACTCACTTGAGTTGTGAAAGCCCGTGAAAACCTTATGTAACATCTTTTTTTTTTACAAGTAATATATGTTGTTACATTTAATACAAAACATCGAAAACATAAAAAAAAATGTTTTGCTATTTTTTTTTACATTTTTTTACTAATTTTTATTTATGTTTTCATGAGAGAGTAAGTGTAAATTAACTTTAATATTTTTTATTAACTTTAATTGTGGACCAGAAGATTTATTCTTTAATTAAAAACATGTGGTTGAGAATGTGTTTCTAGAGCCATATATATATATATTACTATTCTTACATATATATATATATATATATATATATTACTATTCTTACAAGTATGCACACAGCCCCGAAAACATGTAAAAGTGAAATAGGGCTGGAACTCACCTGGATCCTGTTTCTTTCGGAATTGATTGTAGCACCTTTCTTTTGCTGAGCACAGCTAATTGTTTAACAGGTATAAGTATCAATCCTACTTTTCTGTCTGAGTCTTACTACCTAAGTTAGAAACTAAGCTAACTTAGCCGATGGTGCCACTATCTCAGTCGCATCGCGTATACTAACAAATCGCATGGCATATGCAGATCAATCGCATCACATAAGAAAACAATTCGCATCGCATGGTAAACCAGTCGCATGGAAACCATTCGCATGAAAAACAATTCGCATCAAACCATTCGCATGAAAAACAATTCGCATCGCATGGCTATGCGATGCGATTCATGGAAAACAATTCGCATCGCATGGCTACGCGAAGCGATTCTGTATCGTGCGATCAGAATCTCTTTTTCTTTGTTTTTACCATTTTAAAGCCATATTCCTCCGAGGTCCTTCCTTAAGACCCGATTTACTTTCTCTTCAAATTTCGTGCAAAACCGACTTCGTTTACCCGTCCTTTTAATGAACCAAACGCTACTCATTTTACCCGAGCCGAACCAACTAACCCATTTACTAAAAAGTTCATTACTTTATCACTAATCGTGGCCCGATCTATCATCCTACCAAGTTTCATGCAAATCCGTACACGAAAAGTAAGCCTTTTTAATAAAAACATACCTTTGAGGTTTATGTTCGAAATCACTCGAATAGCCCAAAAACATATAAAACGAACTCGGAATTGAGTGATTCAAGCGAACACGAGACCGGGTCACCGAGCTCTACTAGCACCGCCTGCTACCGCCGCTGGAATCCGCCGCCAAAGTCTCCAGAAAACCCAAATAGTCGCCAGAAATCTTCATTTTCCACTATTACAGTTTTTCTGATAAAAACCGGGCTTCCCGACCTCTGATCGAAGATCCGTCCAGTGGAAATCTTCATTTATATTTTATGAACATTCAATTAAAATTTGAGACCAATCCGACGGTTAGATCTCCGGGAATCACCGGATCTTTGTGGGTATTGCTCTCTCAAAAACGGGAATTTGGTAAGGAGGGAGGCTAGAGGTGAAGATTATTATAAAATGAGATGTTGGCTATATTTATAGGAAGGGGGTATGGTTTTATGTTTAACTTTTCATCTAATGATACTTAATCCCCTCATACTTTAGATAATTACACTTAATTTCCATAATTCATTTAAACTCGATTTTTTTAAATACCCCGTGAAACTTGGGATGTTACAAGTCTACCCACCTTATAAGAGGTTTCGTCGTCGAAACCTGCTTAGTCCTTATAAAGGAATACTTCATGTATTCACATCCTTTCTTGAATCGTTTTAACTTTCTGTCTTACCGGTTTATCCTTTGTCTCACAATCATCGAGTGATGTTCATGAGTTTTAGCAATCTTTGGTAGCTTGTCCATGAACTCATCGATGGTATACTTCCTTATCCAGACTTAGTAAGTCCGCATCATTTCCTTAAGAATTCTTTTATTTCTTGTCCTTCATATAAAAACATTGCAGTTACTATCACAACACTTGGCACTGAATGATCCTTTTGTCCAATCACAACCTTTAGCAAATATACTGATTTGCAATACGTTCAAAACGTATTAGTTCCATACGAGGAAAGCTGTCGAGTTCCTCCTTAAGGATTTCTCCCTGAAATCCCTTTGTCTATTCCTTAAGATAGAATGCCTCATACAATCCCTGAGCACAATCGTGAGATAACTGGGGGAGAACTGCTTAAATCACCATTTAATTCTCCTTCCATTTGTAGCTCATTACAGACACATAAGGTTCATAAGTTGTAACTTTCCAATGTAGCTTGATCATAAAGTCCATGTTGATGCATCTTCCATTTCTTGACTAGTCAAGTCTCGTGTTGTCCTATGAACCAATTGTTGTCTGCTGCTGCATATCCGTTTGCCTGATATATCCTAACTATTCTTCTTAACCAACTTCCTTTCTAGGCATGTCATGACCTTTATACGGACATTTATAATACTATTTTAGCGTTACCATTCTAGACGACTTCCCTTTCATGATCACATGATTATCAGTCACAACACATCACTCGTGTTAAGACTCAATTCAAATAAACGTAAGTCTAACCATCTCTACGCCTTCCTTGCATGTCCTTCCCTCTTATGTCCTTACATGTCGCATCCTTTTGATGTGTTACTGCCGGTTACACCTTCATGACACTTGCGGTTGTTCTTATTCACATAGTCAAGGTACCTTGTCCTCCTATAGTGTTGCATACTATGAACTCATCTTTACATAACTTCTTGTGACATTTGAGCCAAAACAAGGTACACCTCAGTACGTATTTACCGATTAAGCAAATAAACGCCTTCTGCGTAACAAACAAACGATTAACCGAACGGGTCGGGTTATGACCCAGAAATCTCGGGGGGCTATCTATAAGTGATATACAATCTATACAAGCTAAAATATTAGAAATATGGCCTTAGTTTGATAGCAAACAAGTTAAACGAAAACATGCTCGTTTAACTACCCGCTATAGATTTAAACACAAAAGATAGTTACAAACCAAGCATTGTATAATCCGTTAAGCCGAAAAAGACTTACCAAACACTTATTTGAAATGTTTTAAGCGATTCGTGAAAATATTTTTGATTTTTACAAACATATAGTATGTTTTTATAATTTTACACAAAACTAGCCAAAAAACACTCGTTTTTGCGCTGTTTAACGCACCCGATAAGTTTTTCGCGCCAAAAACTGAACCCGAACTAAATTTGGACTGGGCTTTTCGTATTTGGGCTTGAGAAATCAGAAACTTGGGCCAAAATGTGCCCAAAGTGGACCCATGGACTTTCGCCCGCAGCCGCCACCCCACCCCTCGTTTTTTTTCCTTTCACATATAAACTAGATTTGAGATATTTTTACACATATTTTCAAACACAACTTTTGGAACTCTTCTTCTACAGCCAAAACCAACAAGAAAACTAGGTAAAAACCTTATGATTAATCGATTTTTGATTCGTTTAAACTCGTTTAACAACATATAAACATGTCTTGATTGTTAAAAATCATAGTTAACCATGTAAAACTCTCAAAAATCATTCAAAAACATACTTTGATGTTAAACCTAGTTTCAAATCAGAATCATGATCTTTTTCGGCCATAAACACGGATTAAAGGGTTGAAACAGCGTTTTTACGGTTCAAAAGTTCGTTTTTGTGCACTAGCCGAAACCCTAAGTTAAAGGGCTGTTCTATTGATGAAACCTGCTTGGTTTGTTATATAGGACTTATATATAGCTTTCATAGAAGCACAAGAACCTGAAAACTTTATTAGAAGGGCGAAAACGAACCAAAACCGCTAAGGTAATGCCGAAACACTCGCTTACGGGCTGTTTAGGTTATGTTTGTGATGTGCATATTGTTAGGCCTAGAAATTTTTCAGGAACATCAGGGAACATGTCAATGAGTCCCTGTTTAAATTTAGTACTTTTTCGACCATCCGAGAATATTTGGCAAATTTATTACCGATTTGGGACGTTTATTTGGGAAAAATAGCTAAAATACTTCAAAAATTATGAAATTTCTCTGGAAACTCATATTTTATGTATTTTGATAACATATGAATTTTGGGTTCATTTGGACAAGTCTAAAGGTGTTTTGTGTATATGCGTTCGTGTGAATTCTTATAGCCGAATTTGGGTCGAAAAGAATATCTCACGAGCTTTTTACATTCTGGAATTGGTACAGGTTCTTTTGGGACATGATTTGAGTATTCAGGAATTTTTGTGGAATTTTTGGAAATTGTTTGGGGTAAACGGACGATTTTCAGGCGAAATATAGCTGATAAAATGAATTTTTATAAATTAATAAATCAGAAAATAATTCTAGAAATATTTTTATAAAAATCTACATATTTTAATTGATAAGTGGTTAAATTTTCATAATTTAATGATTAACGATTAATTAATTATGCTAATTTGAATATTAAACAAATTCAGTTTTTATAAAAACCGGCAAGCTCGCGATTAACGAACTTGCGGGAATATCGAGACACCAAGAGTGATCAAAAATCATATTTTTGGACTAATTAAGTAAAAATGAACTTTTCTATGAGAAACCTGGACAATCCGGGTGGATTGTGCGCGTTTCTTCTCAAATCAAACTGAATAAACGGAAACGGGCCCCATGGCTAATCCGGAACCCCAGTATGTGATCCTTCTTTATAACTTAATCATTTTATTAACCAATACATTTACCCAAGCTTATTTTCCTATAACTGTTTTCTGAACGCGTACATGAACTACTTGGCCCAGTTGGGAAAACGGGAATCTGAGCCAAGTTCGGTTTTAAGTATTAGACATTGAACAACATCACGACCTAAGCCTATTGCCACTTTCTGCGCGTTCCAACTACACCCAGATTAGTTATACAGCCCAGTTTAGTATTGAGATTATAATAATTTTAAAATATTAATATTATTATAATATTGATTATAGGAACTACTGATAGCGGACCGAACAAACCACGAGCTGATACAGTACTGATTATCTACTAAACCGTGAGTTTCATGACCCCACTTTTAAACTGTTTTATGAACTTTTGGGGTGAAAAGCATGTTTGATTACATATACATACCTGAAACATGTATTGATGTGAATTATCTAAGTGCTAACACACGAAAGTCCCCACGATCACAGTGATTAACTTCCAGCCGGTGGCTTGTGAATAGTACTATTGGTTTGACAAACCCAAACGGAATCGGCCTGGTTGTCGTGTCACATAGCGCCGTTTGCACATGACCATATTCATATATACATGCTATGTAGTGTTAGACATAGATACTCGGGGCATGTTGTGGGCGGAAAGGGGCCACAGTGGTTGATTGAGCGTGGGAAATGGATGCACGCAGCACATACATTCAAGGCTTCACTGTAGCTTAGCATAATTACATCATTTACATACTTACATACTTATTTCATGATTACAAGTGTTGACTTGTGAATACTCATTACTGTTTTCCTGAAACTCGTGAAACTCATCAACTCTAGCAGTTGACCTGTTTTAAACTGCTTTTCAGGTGTACCTAAATCGGAATGATTTGGTGATCTTTTACTTGCCTGAGGTGTGTGGTTGATGTTATGTGAATAGAAGCAAGGGCGTTAGTAGTAAGAACGTATAGTTAACGAACTAGTTTTGCTTGTATCACCTAGACTGTAAAACAATGATAGAACAAAGAAATGTATTATATTGTAAATTAGTTTGTAATGTTTCTTTATAAACAATGTGTTGATACCATTGTGCTAGTCGGGGTGTGACACTTCTACTTAGAGGTTTTACCTTCATTAGTGTCCTTCTTCGTCGTAGTAACACTGTAACAGATCAACTTTGTTTGTTGTGAATTGGTCATCTGAGAAGAGCATACTTGACTATTTAGAGTCAAACGAAGGAGTTTATTTTGTTCACAAAGTTTAAAGGGTTGACACGAAACAGTCACAAAAGGGTAGAACATAGGATAACTACAGTTAGGTACCAATAAATATCAAATGGGTAGAACATGTAAAACAAAACGACAAAGAAAATTTTACTTATAAGGTAGAAGACCAAATAAAGTCAACTCCTTCTTCTATGTTCATGGGCGAGTCCTTTATGGTTAGTTTGGAGCTGCAAATCAAAGCCTTATTCTCTTCACATCATTCTCAAGGAAATTGATGTCAAGTCATACCATTTCATCAAAAAACAACTACACATCTATCATATGGTAATGCTGAAACATTCCCTATCAAAAAATTTATAGTTAGAAGGTAAATTTTGGTTAATAATTTAAGCCTAAGTTTAAAGAATTAACAAATATATATATAAAAGAGGTACATGCAGATTGTGCTTGATGAGTCTATATGTTCTCCATCAGATCCGTCCACGCTCAAAGCTTCAATCATACTAGGAACATTTCAACAACTAAGCCTTCCCAGTCAAAGAATCATTCTTAGAAGATAAATTTTGATTAATGATTTAAGCCTAAATTAAAAGAATTAACATATATATATATATATATATATATATATATATATATATATATATATATATATATATATATATATATATATATATATATATATAAAAGAAATACCTGCAGATTGTGATGACTCTACATGTTGTCCACCAGATCCGTCCATGCTCAAAGCTTCAATCATAGTGGAATGTTTCAGCAGGTGTCACAAATAACACTAATGGGTTACCAAAGGTATAAAGATACAAGAAGAGGCTACAAATTTCAACTCGTTTACTCCCAAATGGGTTGAAGGGATTAGGCAGTTGAAAGACATCTAACGTGTAGTCATAATGCATACAACTATATAAACCCTTTTGTACAAAATACACATAGTTTCTTTTTAATAAGTAACAGATTTTAAATGAACGAAAAAAGGCATTTTTATTTTACAAAGCACATTCAAGATTAAATTTATATAGATAAAAGATCAGTGCTTATCAAACATGTTAATATCACTTCATATAGCAGCAAATTTGATAATTATTTGATGATAGACAATTTACCAATTACCAAAATTGTTTCTGACATGTGGAAAATGATCACCATTAATCAGTTTTTAGTTTTGGACTTTCAGTTTGGCTTGGTTGTTTAGTTTCATTTCAGTTTGGTTTCAATATATTTGGTTTTTGGATTCGGTTCGGTTTCAGTTTCTTTTTGGTTCAATTTTTCATTTTTATGGTTTTTTGTTTCGCGTCTTTTAAAGGTTTTTCAGTTTTTGATTTTTGTTTTTTGGTTTTCGGTTGGATATTTTCAGTTGTTGGTTTTGTTTCTTGGATTCATTTCAGTTCGGTTTGGTTTGTCGATTTCAACTACATGCAAAACAAGGACCAACCCTAAACTTTGGTTTTAATACAAATATTCAAAAACATAGAACAAATTTGTTAGCAATTTTGGTTTGGTTTTTTCGGTCAATCAACTATTCATCTTCAGCTCGGTTTTGAAAAGGGGTGAGGGGACTGTTATAGACACTGATTAGGATCTGATATTGTTACAGCTTATGTCTCAAGGTGCGGAATACATTGAGAATGAACATCACAGATAACTTTAAACACATACTTCATTGATAATATCAAATGATTACAAGATATGACAATTTTAGGAACTTTCTCTCTCTAGCCTCTCTCTCTAGCACAGGACATGAATGACCAAAAGCCTTACTAATCACGCATAAGTCCCCTATTTATAGGAAACACATGAAAGCTTACTTGGGGCGTATATCTTATACGTCGCATATATGTTATGCGTCGCATAACATATGCGATCCCCAAGGACTTATGCGCTACTTACAATCACATACACATATACATATGACATTCAAATTTACAAATCATAGCTATAGACGTATATGATCTTACATACTCCCCCTTGGATATAACTAGAACTAATTTCTCGTGAACAATATATTAGAATTTTCTTCAAAACTATAAGTTGTCTTTTGTTGGTAAAGATTTGACAGTACTCCAGCCACCTGAAGCTTCGGTAAAAATATGATCAGATTATAAATATATATATATATATATATATGATCCGTGATGTTTTCCTCCATTATACGCTTTCGAAGAATCTTAGCAAAACATGATATTTGAAAGTAACGACTTTGAATTCTCATCTCTTTCAACATATTTCCATCTTCTTCAGAATCATCTTCTTCATCAGTCATCATCATTTTTTTTTAAATCTTCAAAAAACAAAACAGTCCCGTATAAGTATTTGATTTTCAAATAAGATTATTACAATTCACGTATTTCAACAGAATCACTCAATTATACTTCAAGTAAATTTACTAGGTAAGTATGCATGAGATAGATTTAAAAGTAATATGTTCGGTAAGATTTTGATTACCATATAAGGATATATATCTATGAATGGCAATAATTCTTCTCAACAGTAAATCACTGTTTCACATGTGACTCTTAAATGATTACTAGTCTGCCACTGTCATAATGTCAATGACACATTTGTCCTTATATACGACGGATAAGATCAGTTCAAAACCCCGATGTCACACCCCCCGGCCGAAGGCGGAAACGCCAGGGCGTGCGTAGATTGAAATCATGCACATGGTATTAAATGTAAAAACTCCTATTAAAAGAAACCAACGAATTATTCAAATATAATCCAAATAGAAAATATGACATAGCACTTTATTCATTCAACTTCTAAGTCTGACTCATGCCCTATATGAAACTTCAAGAATCTTCATAACTTAATTTCCATCACCTGAAAAACATGCGAGAGTGTCAACTAAAAATAGTTGGTGAGAACATAGGTTTTGAAAAAAATAAGTTTTATGTTGAAAACATTCCATGTGTGTTAAGTTACTTTGTATACTTTAGTGATTACAACCAAACCTCTGACACGTTTAGCGAGTCGTCTAATCCACGATTAAACTATTATGTTTAATGTTTAACGATCGTCGGATTCTGAACACACAGGCCTCTACCCGAGGCCTGAGTGGGCGGGTCGGGCCAATAGATCTATCATCATACTACCACGGGCTTTAACAAGTTAATGGTTGTACATGCGATTAAGTATACACTTGTAATAATCACACAATGAATATCATGAATAAAGCTTGAATCAAATACCATGTAAAACAAATTAATTATGCATGTTTCCACCCCGAAGTATAAAACGTTTAAAAGCATGTAAAAGGGGCTATGAACTCACCTTGCTTGACGGATGAACACGAACACGAGCAAGAGTTTGTTGAACCGGTTACGGGATGCCCTAGATTAAGTTTGATTTTTAAATTAGTTAGAGTGTCGCATACTAGAATGTTCTAAACCAAGAGCATGACCTCCAGCAAGTTGATTCCCAGGTAAGATTCACAGGTCCAATGGGATTATTTACGCCACTCTTGCCTTAGACAGAACCGTTTGCTTGTCAGATACATACATACCCGGTTTATACTCTATTTGTATACTAACTCAAAATGTTTTAGAATGGTTTTCATAAATAATAAAGTACGAGGTTAAAAGTGTAATATCATATAGTTTGGGTGTTTATTGGCATTTAAGAAAGTGTAGGGTTCAAAGTGTAAATATTATAGTTTAGGATATTTATTAACATTTATGAAAGTATAGGGTTTAAAGTGTAAATATTATAATTTAGGATATTTATTGACATTTATGAAAGTATAAGGACCAATTATGTAAATATAATTTTTAGTTATGATAACTTTATGAGTTTTTTTTTTAAGATCATAAGAATATTCATAGTTGTTCATGGAAAAATTATAATTTAATCCAAGATTATGAGAAAACAATTATGATTTCTTGGAATAACATGATCATCATAATCTTTTAGAGCAAAAGTAAGGGTGTATTAACAATTTATGATGATCATGGTGAGAGTATATGAACAATTATGAAGATTCAAAAGAAAACTCAAGAACATAGGAACAAACTAAAAGAAATTCAAAAGAACAAGATCAAAATCAAAGATATGTGAAGAACAACTAAGAAAACATATAAAACTTACTTGATTATGCTTAGAGAGAATGAGATTTGGTGTGGAAAAAAATATGAAAAAAAGGGGCTCTATTTATAGGCCAAAAGTTAAGGTTTGAATATGATTGCGATAAAGATAAAACTTATTTAAAGATCAAGAGATAACTTAATGATAATTATAATTATAATAATTATAAACAAAATGATAATGATAATAAAAAAAAAAAAAAGATATGTGTGAATGTGAGAAAGTGCACGGCACTTTTTTTTTAATTTAACTTTTTTTTTCTTTTTTTTTTCAAATTAAATAAATTAGATAATGTAAAATTTGAGAAACAGGTTTAAGATAGAAGTTTCTAGAATGTTCTCTTTTTAAATCAAATGATTAATTTAAATACTTAGGATAAAAATAATAATAACAAAATATTTTGTTACATGTTATAAAATATTAATCTAGACATTCCGGTTCAACGTGTTATATTAATGATTAAGCACGGTTATGATGAAATGAATATAGGATCATATAATTACGCATATAAAGAAAATGTTATTCAATAAATGACACATAATTCAACACTAATAAATGTAGACGATGAAATTAATACGAGCACAAAAGACTAGCGTTTTTGCAAGAAAAATTCATAGACGTTACACCCTACATATGCGGCGTATATGTGTGATCTCCGGATATGATCAATCTTCAATGTATGTGGCGTATAAATCTAAAACTTATGCGGCGCATAAGTGTTTATGAATTATACGTTGCATAAGCATATCTCGTTGACACTTTCTTGCTATTCACACCAATGTGATGTCCCAAGAACAATTTAATGTCTTTGTACATCAATGTAATAACTTGAACCAGCTCATTTTTGAAAATCCACTGTTTACCAAGTCCAATTTAATGACCTTGAGTATAGCAGATAAACGTTTTGATTCGATTTGAATTTGAGAAACACAACAAGTTTAATTGTTCTAGAAAAACCCCAGAGAGATAGTTCACCCGCACATCAAGAGTCGAAAACTAAATCAGAAATAAAATCTTTTTGTGTAACATCCTGAAATTTTAATTATAAATAAAGAAAGTTATGTTTAGTGATTTCACGTTGTTAATTATTTAATGTCGAGTAAGGAGGGAGTTGGGCTTAGATTGCGTAAGATGGGTTAAATGAGAATGGGCCTCGGGTCCGTGGGCTTAGAGGGATATAAATATCCCATCCCAAACCCAATCTTTCATTTCCACCTTCTTTCTTCACACACTCAAAACACACACATTCTAACCGATCAAGATTCGAAGCCGAGACCCGAGATTTTGTTGATAGATCTGAGTTGGTAAGGTAAGAACAAATCCACCAAAGCTAATATTACTGAAAATGGTTAGGATTGGATGGGTTAACCGGACCCGAAACCCAAACTGCCCAAATCGGACCCCTAAAACGTCGATTTTAGGCCGATTTGATGGTTGGGATTTGTAGACGCCGATCATACGATTCCGTGTGTACCAAAATCGATTTATTTGGCTAAGAAACGAAGGATTTATGGGCAAACAGATCTGCAGCGCGATAACTTCGCCTGCAAGATTAAGTTCGCCTGATGAACTTCGCCTTCAAGCGTAACTTCTCCTTCAAGCGTAACTTCGCCTAAGGTTTAACTTCGCCTGAAGCCAAGTTCGCCTAAGGTTTAACTTCGCCTGAAGCCAAGTTCGCCTAAGGATAACTTCGCCTACGGCCAAGTTCGCCTAAGGTTTAACTTCGCCTGAAGCCAAGTTCGCCTAAGGTTTAACTTCGCCTGAAGCCAAGTTCGCCTAAGGTTTAACTTCGCCTGAAGCCAAGTTCGCCTAAGGTTTAACTTCGCCTGAAGCCAAGTTCGCCTAAGGTTTAACTTCGCCTGAAGCCAAGTTCGCCCGAGGTTTAACTTCGCCTGAAGTGAAGTTCGTTTAGAAAATAAATTAAAAACCTAATGGAAAATGTGTTAAGGCAGTTATCGAAAATAAAATTTTTCCAAGCTGACCTGGCAGCTTAACCCCAGCCAGGGGCTCTGCCCCTTGGACCCCGCTAGGGGCTGCCGCCCCTAGAACCCCGCTGCCAGGGGCGCTGCCCCCGGACCCCCGTTCGTTGTGGGTCATATAAAGATAGAAATACAAAACGAGTAGTAGTTAATTGATATGTGTAAATATTATACAGTTAGCCGAGCCCAGTTAAAGAAAGGAATTACGATCAACGGCGAGCGTAACAGGATCCAGGTGAGTTTCTAGCCCCATTCCTTGTTATGTTTTCGGGGCTGTGTGCATACTTGATGTGTTGTTAATACATTTATCCTAAGTGATAAGTGTATGCCATATGTGATATATGTGATATGTATGAATGATTGCTTGATGGTACGTGAACGATCTTCGGATATTGCACGTACTGTCAGGTTGTAACGTTATAAATATGGTAAGTATGATATGTATGTTTATGTGTATGAACGTAATAAAGTTAATAAAAGAAGAAAATGACGGTTGTATGGTTGTATGGTTACGAAAAGGG